>NC_074706.1:15544992-15569992 GCF_029448725.1 Salvelinus fontinalis
CAAGGCGGCGAGGCAGTCGTCTGCCCACCAGGCTGTGTGAACGCAGGCTGTCATATATAAAATCCAGTGACGGGTGGCTCTAGTTGTGAAATTATATAGCACTCAGAGATAACATGAGCCTGCCGTCTTGTCTCGCTACTAGAGCACCATCAGGGCTCGGGCCTTGTGATTGGATGAAAATGTTGCGGTCATGGCTTGATGTTCGAGTCCTATTTCCAACTGCTAAGAAACAGTGTTAGACGAATGGGGACTAGACTATGTTATTAGCCTCGTAGAATCCAACCCCATTGGTAACCTGGTATCAAATGGTACGCGGTATAACAGTGCTTCTTTCAATGAATCCCGACCAAACAAAAATAGCAATTAATAGCTATGCCTAATGACCACGTAATGAACATGCTGTGAAGTGATTTGAAAGTAGATACCCGGGTAAACAGTCCACAGGGACCGAAATCGGTATAAAGCGTAACCAAATAATGCACCTGGCGTATCAATCTTCTCTCTCAATTTGACCTCCTTTGATTGGCTAACCGTGTTTTTCCTCATCAGACGAAACATGAAAAGGGAGACATTTATCTATCGAGAGAAATAATGTGTCTCCTGGTGTTATATAATCCAGGAGTCACTTCATTATTGTTCATACCGTTCTCACTTTATCCAGCCTGTCATGTGAAAGTATCAAAGAGCATTTCCTATTATCTATCATATAGAATGTGTTTTTGCCCTTGTAGTTCTGGAACTCTTTCTTCGTTATTCCTTTTTTTACCCACGTACTGTATATGACTCAGATCATTTGAAGTGTATTCTCCTTGTGACTTCTTTATGCCTCTCAATTTACCCTTCTCTTTCTTATTCTCTTTCAATTTCCCCATTGCTCATTCTCCCCCTCATCTCTCTCTCTCTCTCTCTCTCTCTCTCTCTCTCTCTCTCTCTCTCTCTCTCTCTCTCTGTCTCTCTCTGTCTCTCTCTGTCTCTCTCTGTCTCTCTCTCTGTCTCTGTCGCTGTCTCTCTTTCTCTGGGGATTACTATTAACTTTTGAAGTATCCCCGATAGAACAAGGATGACGTCATTGGCGCCCGTGCAACGAAGCTGATCTAACTAAATGGGTAGTCGTCAAATCCGTCATGATTTATGTTTTCGAACAGGCCCACAATGTGGTTACAAAAATCAGATTTGGATGTATTTGGCGGTTTTCGCCACATAATATTCAGAAGTTTTCCTTTCGGGTCTAGAAAACATTTCTGCTAAATGCTAACTCCTGTTTGTATGAGCTGGGGGCATAGCTGTCCATGTACTGTAGAAATTGTTGGTGGTAGACAAAGTAGTTTTAAGTGTATTGCAGATGATTGTTAATGATGACATCCATACAGCATTATACTCCAATTTTTACCTCAACATAGTGTGAAATGCACATATAAACAGTAGCCTAAATTTAGCCAAATTATAATGGCCAGCAATGGGGGGATTCTGGCTCTATTCACCACAGGGGAAGCGTGTTTCCATGGCGTTTCCATTGTTTTGGATGAACTCTTTCCTTATTTATTGGTTGAACTGTTCTATCAGAATGTGCCGGCAAAGAGCAGTGGAATTTCTCTCTCTCGCTCTCTCTCTCTAAGGGATATTATTAACTTTTGAAGCATCCCTGACACGGATTCATCCCAATTCATTGCCTGTATGGATGGCTGCGATGGGTGGAAATGTGTCAGGTAGCCTCCGAGGTTAGAGTGCTGGGCCAGTAACTTAAAAGGTAGCTGGTGCAAATACTGGAGCCGACAAGGTGAAAAATCTGTCGATGTGCCTTAACCCTAATTGCTCCAGGGGCGCTGTATGATGGTGACCCTGGCCGGGACCCCACTCCCTGCCGGTGTCTCAGGGGGAGTTGGGGATATGCAAGAAACATCTGCCCATGACACACTTGTGTGTAACAGGGCAAATATAAACACCCGCCTTGTGTCAGCAAAGGGCAATGAAATTTCAATCTCTCGCTCTCCCTCTCTCTCTCTCCCTTTGCCCATCTTTCCCCCGCTCCCTCTCTCTCCCTTTGCCCCTCGTTCCCCTCGCTCCCTCTCTCTCTCTCTCCCTTAGCCCCTCTTTCCCCTCGCTCCCTCTCTCTCTCTCTCCCTTAGCCCCTCTTTCCCGCCGCTCCCTCTCTCTGTTTAGTTCAATCCCCTCACTGCGGAGCCACTGAGTGACAGTACGATGTCCATGGTGTACGCGCACAACACACTGGGAGAGAATTTAACTACAAACGTCACGACCAAGTGAACGGGAGGGACAGGGGAGGAGAGGGAGATTGCGGGAGAGAGAGAGAGAGAGAGAGAGAGAGAGAGAGAGAGAGAGAGAGAGAGAGAGAGAGAGAGAGAGTGGGGAAGGATATATTGAGTCAAAGCAGCTCTGCTTGCTCCTCAGTGTGTGAGAAGAGACAGAGGACGTGTGAGAAGACAAGATGGAGCGCTGGAACAGATGAAGACTGTCACTGGGTACGTGTCTCTGTGTCTACGCCTGTCTGTCTGTCTCTGACTGTTTGTGTGAGTGAATGAGTGTGTCTGTTCTGTGCACGTGTGTGTGAATGAGTGTGTCTGTGTGTACGTGTGTGAGTGAATGAGTGTGTCTGTGTGTGCAAGTGTGTATGAATGACTGTGTCTGTGTGTGCACGTGTGAGTGAATGAGTGTGTCTGTGTGTACGCGTGTGAATGAGTGAGTGTGCCTGTGTGTACGTGTGTGAATGAGTGAGTGTGCCTGTGTGTACGTGTGTGTATGAGTGAGTGTGCGTGTGAATGCTGAAGAAGCTGTAAGTCAGACGGTTTGAGTTTAGGCGACTAGGTGAGAGCGTGTGTGTGTCTGGCGGTCTGTGTGCGTCCGTGAAAGAGTAAGTGCGTGTGTATCCTCAAGACGCTGTAAGTCTCCGTTTCTCCCCCTCTGTGCAGTTCTGACTGAGTCAGAGCGCGTGTGCATAATTAATTTAAGAGTGGGTGCATGCGAGAGGGTACAGGTATGCTTAAGCCTGTGCGTAGGAGTTTGGGTTTCCTAAGGAAAGACAGAGCGGTGTTGTGGTGGTAAATCGGGGGCTTTTTATTGAACCATTTCTTACATTGATGAACCATTCTGGATTGCATTCTGGCGCTAGCTTAATTTGAGGCAAAAACAAACTGTTTGTGATCTGCCTGTGTGTCTGCTCATTTGTATGTCTCTGTGTGTGCGTCTTGGGTGTGTGTGTGTGTGTGTGTGTGTGTGTGTGTGTGTGTGTGTGTGTGTGTGTCAGTGGAGGCTGCTGAATGGAGAACGGCTCATAATAATGTCTGGAACAGAGCAAATGGAACGGCATCAAACACATGGAAACCATGATGGATGTATTTGATACCATTCCACTGATTCCGCTCCAGTCATTACCATGAGCCCGTTCTCCCCAATTAAGGGTGCCACCAACCTCATGTGGTGTGTGTGTGTGTGTGTGTGTGCGTGCGTGTGTGTGTGTGTGTGCGAGCGCGTGTGCGTGCGTGTGTGTGGCTGCGTTTAGACAGGCAGCCCAATCCTGATATTTCTTCCAATAATTGGTCTTTTGACCAATCACATCAGAACTTTTCACATCAGATCTTTTTAAGAGTTGATTTGATTGGTCAACAGACCAATTAGTGAAAGAATTCATCTAAATTGGGCTGCCTGTCTATACGCAGCCTGTGTGTCACATTGAGTGTGTACATGTAGGCTAAGTACACAACAACATTTACAGCAATGTTTTGTACGGATTTCAATAGCCAGTAGTGTAGTCTTTCAGCTATTACAATTTACACTAGGACAGAGGTATTAAAGGATAATGAAATGAGAGGTACTATAATTAAATGTCCTCAATAAACAATGGGATGATCACCATTTCTATTAGAGTTGAGCATTGATCTTTATTTAGAACGCGATTGTTCATTTTATAGGTGACAGCCACTGTCAGGACTGGAGAATAACACTTCAAGTGCTGTTATGTAAACCTTGAGGACAAGGTGGAGCGGGAGAGAGAGATGGGAGAGAGAGATGGGAGGGAGAGATGGGAGAGAGAGATGGGAGAGAGAGACGTGGAAAGAGCGCAAGAGAGACAGCTAAACAGATTGAGCTAGAGAGACAAACCTATTTAATTTGTATTCATTTTACCTTTATTTAACCAGGAAGGGATCATCATATGAAATCTCTTTTTTTCAAGAGCGTCCTGGCCAAGATATGCAGCACCAAGTAATTACGCAATTACAGACAGACAATGTAAAAAAAAACTACAGGTAATCTAGTAAAAAAAACATTGAATTCACAAGAGTATAACAAGATTATAAAACAGCAAATTAAAAACATTGGCTGGTTAGGGAATCAGCCTCAAAATCCTTCATCAATGATTTAAAAACACCAATCGGGACAAGTTCTTTCAGTTTAAAAGTATTTTGTAAGGCGTTCCAAGCTGATGGTACATAAAAGCTCTTTTACCAAGTTCAGTTCGAACATTTGGAACAGCTAGCAGGATAAAGTCCTGCGAACAAAGAGAGTACCCACCACATTTCTGAACAATAAAAATGTCCAAATAAAATGGTAGCAAACCCAAAATGGCTTTGTAGATAAAAGTATACCAGTGACTGAGCCAGTCAACCCTGGGATATAAAGTGCAGTGGTGCGTAAGGGTTTTACAGTTTAAAATGAATCTCAAAGCTCCATGGTAAAGGGTGTCAATTGATCTCAAACACTGAGCGGAAGCATTCCTATATAAAATATCCCCATAGTCTAGTAAAGCCATAAATGTAGCTGATACTAGCCTCCTTCTGGCTTCAAAAGAAAAACAGGCCTTATTCCTAAAATAAAATCCCAACTTCAGGTTCAATTGTTTTGTAAGTTGTTGAATATGCAATGTAAAAGAGAGGCCATCATCAATTCAAATTCCAAGATATGTGTATGAGGTTACAGTCTCAATCTCCTTGCCCTGACAGGTAGTAATAGGTGAAAGGTTCAGAGGTCTATTTCTTGCTTTAGAAAACACCATTAGTTTAGTTTTGTCAGTATTGAGGATAAGCATCAATTGACACAAGGTATGTTGAACGGTATAAAAAGCAGTTTTCAAGTTCTGGAAAGCTTTTGTGAGAGACGAGGCACAACAATAAATAACAGTATCATCAGCATAAAAGTGAAGTTACGCATTTTACACATTTTTGTCAATTTTTTTATATAAATAGTGAATAAAAGGGGACCAAGTACAGAGCCCTGGGGCACACCATTACAAACAGACAATTTAACAGACATAAGCCCATCAAATTGAGTGCACTGAGTTCTATCAGACAGATAGCAAACCATGGAACTGCATGCTCCGAAAGACCTACGCTCGACAATTTCTGCCTCAATATAGAATGATCAACTGTATCAAAAGCCTTAGAGAGATCAATTAAAAGTGAGACACAGTGCTGTTTTTTGTCAAGGGCTTCGGTGATATCATTTAAAACCTTCATGGCTGCTGTAATTGTGCTATGCTTCTTCCTGAAGCCCGATTGGTACATTGAGAAAATAGAGTTAGTATATAATAACTCTTTTAGCTGTTCACTCACAAGGGTTTCAAGTATTTTCGCCAGGGGTGACAGCTTTGAGATTGGCCTATAATTATTTAAAAGAGTTGGATCTCCCCCTTTTAAAAGTGGTGGGACAAATGCTGATTTCCAGATCTTAGGAATTTCATTACATTTCAGGGTTAGATTGAACAGATATGTAAGTGGTTCAGCTATGAAATCAGCTGCCAGATTTAAAGAGCAGAGATCCAGAAGATCAGGACCTGCAGGCTTTCTCTGATCTAATGATTTCAGGGTTTTATGTACTTCCTGCACTGAGAATTGCAAAAAGCTAAAAGTTTGACCAGCTCTCACTGGTTCATCCACACAGGGTTATACAGACATAGAAGACACTAAATCAAACAGCCTACCAGATGATACAAAGTGCTCATTGAAACAATTCAGCATTTCAATTCTGTCATATACAGCAAGAGAGTCCTTCAAAACACATGACGGTAATTAATTAACAAAACTGTTATCAGACATAGATTTAATAGCCTTCCAAAAGTTTCTAGGGTCATTCAGGTTATCAGTGGTAACAGACATAAAACATTTGGACTTGGCCTTCCTGAGAAGAAAAGAACACTTGTTTCGTAACTGCCTAAAAATAACATGATTTCCTTGTTTTGGCCCAGGCTAGATTACATTCATGAATAATACAAAACAGCTCAGAAGAAAACCATGGGTTATCCTGCCCTTTAACCCTGAACCTGCGGAATGGGGCGCGTTTGTTTACTATTTGAAAAAAAAAAACATCATGAAAGAATTTCCTGGAGCAAGCTCAATCTCCAGTCAAAAACAAATCATGAAAGAAAGCCTGCTCATTAAAACTCCTACAATTTCTCTTATGAATAAAGCGTGGGTTTGTTTTAGGAACCTTCGTGTTTCTAACAGCAACAACAGCACAATGGTAACTTAAAATCATTACAAAAAAACACCAACCGCAGAATATTTATGTGGAACATTTGTCAATATCAAATTAATCAGGGTAGATTTCTCTGGACATTTGAGATTTGGGGCGAGTGGGCGAGTTAATGAACTGTGTTAGATTCATAGAATTACAAAACATTTTAAAATCATCAAGACACCGGCTTTAACCAACACCAGTTGAGATCACCAATCAAGATCATTTCACTGTAAAGAAGTTTAGACATAAGGTGAATCAGAGAAGAAAATGCATCACCGAGAGCAGAGGGGAGTTTATAACAGCCAATCACAGTTATAGAAAGACCCTTTGAAACCTCACGATTCAAAGCAAGAAATTCCAACTGTTTACAAATAGTTTCAGACTTTGCCACACTTACAAGGAATTTAGTCTTTACATATATAGCCACACCCCCACCAGTCTTAACTCGATCAGTGCGATACACATTGTAACCATTTATACAAATATCATTATCAAGAACAGACTTCCTGAGCCAGGTTTTCCCGAAAACACAATTACATCAGCATCCGTTGATTTAGCCCAAATCCTAACCCCATCCATTTTTGACAACAGGCTGCGTACATTTAAATGAAAAATAATAGATTTAAAATCAAAGGGGGATTGGAGACATTGCATATCAGGGCCAGGGTTAGGTTGCACGTTACCTGATATCAACAACAGAAGAATAACTAGGCACCTCTGTTTAATAACCTTACACGGCGTCACTTTTTTAAGAGACCTACTGCAAGCGAATTCTACAAGTGAGTTTCCAGACAATACAAAACAGTCATTAAAAACCATTAGACTTTGGTAGTGACAAGTTCGTACTGTTCACATCATGCCACAAATGCACCGGCCCTTGGACGAGTGGACCGAGTGAAAATGAGCGAGTTCCCGCAGACAAAATGTCTAATGGACGGGAGAGTACAGTACATTGTCAGATATACTCACCCAGCGACACTGTTCGTTTTCTCCAGAGTTCAGGAAAGTCAGTGCATAAAGAAATACCACGAAAATTGACATTTTCTCTGAGAGATGTAAGAAATAGAGGCCAAGGAAACGTGAGGGGAGAGAGGGACTGTGTGTATGTGTGAGTCTGTGCGCGTGTGAGTTGATTGAGTGCGGGGATCGATTGAGAGAGCGGGTTGGGGATTATTGAGCTGCCTCTGACAACCAGGAGGAGAGTGAAGACGAGCAGCTTGGACGAGACACTCCGTGGAGGGAAAGCTAAGGATAGAACCCAGGCCAGCCAGAGATAGGGTTACTTTGGTAAACTTCAAGTAAAGAAGTGCAAATAGCGGGAAAAAATTATGTATCCGAGTTGTGGGAGACACGCGATCTTTACACCAGCAAAACATAATACATTGTACTACACAACAAGGCAATTGTGGATTAGGTTATTAGTAGGTTAAAATCTACGAGTCACAGACAAACGACTTGACATGCTGCCATCTTGGATTGTGAATCCATGTATATGCTTACTGAGAAAGAGATGTAGAGAGAAAGCGAAAGAAAGATTAGGGAGAGATGTAGAGGGAGAAAGAGAGGTATAAATAACAGTAAATGGAGAGAGTAGAACGATACACTGTCAAACATGAATATATATTCGGAGATCTGAAAGACTATTGAGATATTGGGAGTAGCTTACATCAGCTCAGGTACTTGAAGAAGAGCATTATGAACAGTAGGAGAGAGAGCGACTAAGTACAGCAAAAGAACCAGGAAGTGAGATATACTCGATAAAGTGAGTGATACTATCGCCCTGTCTCCCACCATTCCTTCCTTTCCTCCCTTCTCATTCATATCTCTCTCTCTCTATATCTCATCTCCATCCCCACCCCCTCACAACACACACACACGCACCTACCTACCTACCTGCCTGCCTGCCTGCCTGCCTGCCTGCCTGCCTGCCTGCCTGCCTGCCTACCCACAGTCCCATCCGGCGGTCCACATGAGCGTATCGAAACCTCCTCCGCCCCACTCCCACTTCGCCCCCCCACCCAACTCTTCCACCTCCCATCTCTCCATCCCTCCCTCCTCCTCCACCCCATCCTCCCCCGCACCTTCTCGTGCTGCCTCCTCTGCTCCCAGATCTCTCCCTCCACCCTCTCCCGTCAAGATCTCCATGCAGGAGCACTTTGCCATCAACGTGTGCCCCGGGCCCATAATGCCTATCCCGCAGATCTCCGACTTCTTCCCGCGCTTCCACGACTTTCCCATGACCCCGCCACCGCCCCGGGAGAAGAAGATCCTGAAGGAACCAGATTTCGGATTGAGCAATGGAGGGGATATGGACGGAGAGAATAAGGAGAAGGAGAGGAAACCCATCGAAGAGGACCGGGGGGAAAGGCAAGAAGGGGTGGATTCGGACGACGATGATGAAAGTGAGTGGGAGGGAGGTGGGGGTTTGGTGGGGTTCAGGGTTTAGGGAAAGGAAGGCCTTTGGGTCAAGTATGGTGTGTGTGTGTGTGTGTGTGTGTGTGTGTGTGTGTGTGTGTGTGTGTGTGTGTGTGTGTGTGTGTGTGTGTGTGTGTGTGTGTGTGAATCTATTTCGAAACATTCCACCGCCAACGCAAACATTCTCAATAAGATGCCATATCCTCAATTCATCTCAATGTTTACAATAATTAAGAACATCGCTTGGTAACACGTCATTAGCCAGGGTTTTAAAGAAAGATAAGTGGGCCAAATGTTCCTGACATCTCCAACAACATCCAATTAATATCGCATAAATCCATGTTTTGTTCCAAGTATATTTCAAAGGAATGAGCAATACACAAGCACAAATTAACAGTGTTTCTTGGGTATATGAGGACACAGAACAGAAAGGATTAGAAATTGAGAAATCTCATTTGACAATATTATTTTTTACAAAACCTTCCACACAATGCATTCGCAACACATTCACAACACATTCACAACCATTGCACATTACCTTCTGGGTGTATTCTAGCCGCAACGGTTGTCCAAACATTTGTTTTGTGCATACACTCATTTAACATATACAGTGCCTTCAGAAAGTAGTCATACCCCTTGATTTATTCCACATTTTGTTGTGTAACAGGAAAAAAAATATTCAAAATGGATTAAAAACAAACAAAAATCTCATCCATATTCACACATTACCACATAATGACAAAGTGAACATTTAAAATTTTTGAAAATTTATTGAAAATGAAATACAGAAATATCAAATGTACATACGTATTCACACAGAAAAAGTCAATACATTGTAGAAGCATCTTCGGCAGCTATTACAGCAGTGTCTTTCTGGGTAAGTCTCTAAGAGCTTTGCACGGAATATTTGTACATTGTTCTTTAAATTCTTGAAGCTCTGTCAAGTTGGTTGTTGAAAATTGCTAGACAGCCATTTTCAAGTCTTGCCATTGACTTTCAAGACGATTGAAGTCAAACTGAGGCCACTCAGGAACATTCAATGTCGTCTTGGTAAGCAACACCAGGGTATATTTGGTATTGTGTTTTAGGTGATTGTCCTGCTTAAAGGTTAATTAATCTCCCAGTGTCTGGTGGAAAGCAGAATGATCAAGGTTTTCCTCTAGGATTTTGCCTGTGCTTAGCTCCATTCCATTTTTTTTTATACTGAAAAACTCGCTATTCCTTAACAATTACAAGAATACCCATAACATGATTCAGCTACCACTATGCTTGAAAATATTGAGAGTGGTACTCTATCTTTGTAGTGACTGGGTACATTGATACACCATTCAAAGTGTAATTAATAACTTATTATGTGACTTTTGAAGCACATTTTTACTCCTGAACTTATTTATGCTTGACATAACAAAGGGGTTGAATACTTTTTGACTCAAGACATTTCAGATTTTCATGTTTCATTAGTTTGTCAAAATTTCCAAAAACATATTTCCACTTTGATATTATGGGATATTGTGTGTAGGCCAGTGACAAAAATCTGAATTTTAAGGCTATAACACAACAAAATGCGGAAAAAGTCAAGGGGTGTGAATACTTTCTGAAGGCACTGTGTGTTTTATTACAACGATTTTGACAATTGTGTACATCGATTGGTCAAAGTGTCATTTGTTTGTCTTTCTGAGTGTCATTATGGTTTTAACTGTGGGTGTTAAAATGTCGGCTAGGCAATTAATGATATTACAGTTGTGAAGTCATGTATTCATGCATGTCTGTTTCTCTGTTGGTCTCTTAGTGTGCTTGTGTTGTGTTTGAGTTTGTCTCTATGTGTGTGTATGGGTATGCTTAAGACAGTGTGTACAGGTGTCAAATTGTGTGTGTTCGTGCATGTCTACGCACATGAACTCAATGGGGTCCGTGCGGTGATTTATGGAAATGAATGTGTATCCTAGTTAATCATCGGAAAACAAACACGGTTCTCAATATTCTTGCGGTTTAATCCCGACTCTCGAAGTCGCCATTTGTTTGTGTCAAAACCAATTTCTGGGTACATTTCTCAGTGTTAGCTGGCACTGCATGTGTTTAAGGGAAGTAATTGTGAGTCGAGCATCTTCTCGGCCGTCATTGTCTCGCGTTCGTTGTCGCTCGCTCCGAGTTTCTCCGACAGAGGGGCTCAGACAGACACACACACACACTGTGTGATTTATTTTGCTGTGTCGGAGTAATGTTATTCAGTCCTCAAGCCTATTTTTTCTTTCCACTCACAGCGAGTAATACAAACAGGGTGTGCTTTTTAAGAGAGTGTCACGAAAATAAGCATTGGCGTATCCAGATTCCAGAATTGTGCAGGAGGCTGGAGTTACAGGTTTTTGTGTTTGGGAAGGTGGGGGTTGGAAGGTGTGTGTGTGTTGGTGTTTATGTTTATGTGCATACATCTGTGTGGCCATCTGTGCATGCATATGTGTTTCTGTACATTCAATCCATTTATACACACTTTTATTTTGGCTGTATTCACAGCCAGGGCCAGACCAATTGCCAAGAATGGATCGTCTGTATCGATTGTTTTGTTTTACAGCTTATCTGGGCACCCTGGAGTTCACCCTGCTCTTCGATCACGAGAACAACTGTCTACACTGTACAATCCACAAAGCCAAGGTAATAAACTCAACTGTTCTAATCTCCGTCAAGGGCTAAGCTTGAAAACAAGACTCCACTTACACACCCCAAGAGCCGAAGCTAAGCCACGTCCCCTCCACACAAAGCGTCGAGAATCAAAGGGAAATTAGCTTAAGCACTATCCAATCCACTGCAAGCCTTAGGTTAGCGTTGCAGCTTCAAAAGTTACTCTACATATCTTTTCCGCGGAGACAGGCTTAGCTCTGAACCCAGCACATCAAGCCGTGAAGTCATGAAGACAATGGTGCTTGCCGCGAAAACCCGTGAACTCTATTCAGTGAGAGAGAACCAAGATGTATCTCTTAACAATGAGGCAGAGTGGAGTATTGATGCGATCCGGGCTAGAAAGATACATTTTGCATTCAGCCCACACCAGGCAAACATTCAATATATACTCCTTATGGGTATTATGGTAGATGTGAAGCTGAGATGCACCCATTCAATAATATACCCTGACTAAAAGTGCGTCCCAAATGTTACCCCATTCTCTATAAAGTGCACTACTTTTGACAAGCGCTATATGGGTCCTTGTCAAAAGTTGTGCACTACATAGCGAATATGGTGCGGTTTGGGAATCGGCCGTAATTCTGTGCCTTCCTACTTATGTAATTTCAGGGAGTTGCTATCATTTGTCCTTTTTTGGAAGGCGATTGACTATGTTTATACCTAGATCAGCACCCCAAACCCAATGGAAAGCAGTAGTGTAGTGCTGTAGTGGTAGCAGTAGTGGTAGTGCTGGCACACCTACATACAAACAGACTAGCTTGAGAAGTGATGGACGTAGAAGGAAAAAGAGATGACTAGAATGGCATGCGACACAATTAGACAGAACAAGAGTAGAGTTGAACACCAAAGGACATAATGCTCTTTGTCATGCCCTGACCTTGTCTGGCGTACGGCCTGTGGTGTGTGACATGACTGTATGCCGTGTGTACGATAGCTAAACCTTGACCAAGTGTGTTCTGTCTGTGTGTGTCTGTATGTGTGTGTGTGTGTGTCTGCATATGTGTGCGCGCGTGCGTGCATCTGTAACCATGCCTGTGTGTGTCTCTCCACAGGGACTAAAGGCCATGGACTCCAACGGACTGGCCGATCCATACGTCAAGCTCCACCTCCTGCCTGGAGCAAGCAAGGTCACTACAACCCTCCTATCCCTCATCGTCTTCCATATTAGTGGTACCCGGTCTATTAGTCGTGTGTGTGTGTGTGTTTCTTTCCACTGAAAGAGCTTGCCTCACAGTGAAGTGATAAATGGTCCTACCCAAACCACCGTGACGTATCGAATAGACGGGAGAGTGCTTTACTGTAATCCAAAACGAATTTGAAGTACTGCAGCTTGCGATAGCATGGCACTTAAGATTCCTAGAAATGATTGCCATACTTTCATGGACATAGTACATTTTGAAATGATTCCAGTTGCGTATATTGTGGATATTGTGTTGAATTTGGAGTGCTTCTCTGCGGTTTACTGGACAGACAATACCACCAGTGAGGTTGGCCAAAGCACTGGGCTGAATCAGTGTTTTCCATAAGCACCGGTGGTGTCACGTTCCTGACCTATTTATGTTAGTTTTTGTGTGTTAGTTGGTCAGGACGTGAGGTTGGGTGGGCATTCTATGTTATCTGTTTCTATGTTGGTTTCGGTTTGCCTGGTATGGCTCTTGATTAGAGGCAGGTGGTTTGCGTTTGCCTCTAATTAAGAGTCATATTTAGGTAGGGCATTCTCACTGTTTGTTTGTGGGTGATTGTCTCCTATGTCTGTATGTATGTTCGTACCACATGGGACTGTAGCGTTTGTTTGTTTCGTTTCGTTTCGATGTCGTCCGTTTCCTGTACGTAAGTTTATGTTTAGTTATGTAAGTTTATGTTCAGGTTTCGTTCAACGTCGTTTTCTTGTTTTGTAGTTTGAAAGTGTTTTGTTTCGTTTCGTGTTGCCATCATCGTTGTTAAATAAAGATGGCTTATTTCCCAAAGCCTGCGTTTTGGTCTTCAGATCCCTCTCTCCTCACCTCATCCGAGGATGAGGAGAGCGTCAATCGTTACAGGTGGTTGGCTAAACAGACGATAACGGACTCATTATCTGTGTTTGAATACTCATACTAACCGCATTAACTGTACTATTTGTGACCTAAATTGAGTATATAGAATGCCTATTGGTCATGGTATGGATATAGTTAGTATGCCAAAAGTTCCCGTATGTCATACTACATTCGCCAAAATATGAAGGATACAAGCATTGGACACTATTTCCGTACTTTTAGGGCCCATAATGACTTTCTTCAGAAAATGGGTGTGGCTTCACATCGTTTTCAGATTTGAAGAAAATGCTGGAAAATATGCTGCCGAAGTCCAACGAGAGTGGATACAAATTCATCGCTAGGGCGAGTGAAATGGTCAGAGTGAGGCGTTCTCTCCTTTGTGCCTGGAAATAGCTAGCAAGAGAGCGAAACTCTCCGAATTTACAAACGGACAATCTGACAACTCTCTGAATTTAGGAACACCCAGAGCGCACTCTATGGCACTCCAGATTGAATTTAAGAACACACCTGAAGTTGTAAAATGTCTAGCTAGTAATTTGTTATACTAACAAGGTAGCAAGAGGTTGCATAGCAACAGCATCAACTTCCGGTAGACAGGCGAAGAGCTAGTACGCTCAATTGAAAGGATACCGCTCATTTACAGTATACTAAAATTAACTAATAGTATATAGTATGTAGTATATACTCATTAAGTATGTAGTATACAGTATACAGTATGTTAGTATGGGTATTCAAACACAGTTATTGTCAGCTGGCAACTTTTTTCAACTAACTAGGCTCTTTTTCATTTAAAGGTTTCAATTAGCTAGGCAGAAACGTCAGTATAGTCTTCTCCCGCTAGAATGAACGATATGCATCTTCTAGTGATCTATTAATAGGACAGGTGCGTGTCAGTCACAAAGCGAGTGATGACTGGGAAGCTGCTGGTTTGTCATGCCTCGTGGTGTCTGTGCTATTCTTGTGCACTGTGGTTGGCTGCAGTCAAAGTTTGGGAGAAGACAAACCAAGATGCAGGTTAAAATTGCTAAATTCCAAAGCCAGTTTAAACAGCAATTCAAGTAAAGAGTGAAAAAGCAAACGCTGCATATGTCCCAGCAGCGTCTTTAGCCAGCAGCCATTTTCCGGCAAACAGGAAAAGGTATGGGGAAGTACAGGTAGACAGTTAGGATCCTGTTCCTGTTGTATCCAGTTGCAGAGGGAGGTGTTTAATCCCAGGGTCCTTAGTTTAGTGTTGAGCTTGGAGGGCCCTATGGTGTTGAACGCTGAGCTGTAGTCATTGAACAGCATTCTTGCATAGTTGTTCCTTTTGTCCAGGTGGGAAAGGGCAGTGTGGAGTGCAATAGAGATTGCGTTATCTGTGGATCTGTTGGGATGGTATGCGAATTGGAGTGGGTCCAGGTTGTCTGGGATGATGGTGTTGATGTGAGCCATGACCAGCCTCTCAAAGCATTTCTGTCACGCCTGCTCCCGCTCCTCCTCTCTGGCGCTCAAAGGCGCCAGGCTGCCCATCATTACGCACACCTGTCACCATCCTTACGCACATCAGCGCTTGCTGGACTCACCTGGACTCCATTACCTCATTGATTGCCCCTCATATATCTGTCTGTTCCTCGGTTAGATCCCTGTGTCAGCATTATTGTCGTAATGTCGTTTTGTTCCTCCTGTCCAGACGCTGTTCTTGCTTTGTTATATGTTCGTTGTTTCATTAAATGTTCACTCCCTGTACTTGCTTCTCGTCTCCAGCGTCTGTCCTTACAATTTCATGGCTACAGATGTGAGTGTTATGGGGCAATAGTCATTTACACAGGTTACTTTAGCGTTCTTGGGCACAGGGACTATGGTGGTCAGCTTGAAACATGTAGGTTTTACAGACTGGGTCAGGGAGAGGTTGGAAATATCAGTGAAGACTGATACTGCTCGTATTTGCCCTATACAGCTCGTTCAGTGCGGTCATAGTGCCAGCATCGGTTTGCGGTGGTAAATAGACAGCTACTCTCTTGGTAAATAGTATGGTCCACAGCTTATCATGAGGTATTTTAACTCAGGAGAGCAGAACCTCGAGACTTCCTTATTAATATTAGAGTGTTCGCAGCCGCTGTTGTTAGCAAAAATACACACCGCTTCCCCCCAACCTTACCTGACACTGCCTTGCGGACTTGACGATGCATACGAAACCAGCTAGATGTATATTATCCATGTCCTTGTTCATCCATGTCCTTGTTCAGTTCTTCCGGTCCCGTTGACAGGATAATCTCGAACAGAGCACTTCCAGTTTATTTGTTGCTTGTTCACTAATAGAACTGAGGGTAGAGGCAGATTATTTATTCGCCAACGTAGTTTTGTCAGGGTTCCCCCTCCTTGGCCTCTCTTACGTCGCCTTTTCCTCGTCTGAGTCTCTGGGATTAGGGCCTGGCCCGGGGGTGAGCAGTATGTCCTGCACCGCTGACTCGTTGAGGTAGAAATCTTCATCCAAATAAAGGTTAGTGATTGTTGTTTTCGGTCATAGGAAAGGATGACGGAAACATTATGTAGGTAAACGGAATCGCATCGGTGGGATAGCCATTCATTTGGCTACCTCATTTGCATACGGGTAGGCTATTACTGCTTTCTGGCGATTGTCTCCAGATATATTATATTCAATCGTCAACTGCAGGAACAATAGGTAGTGGAGAGAGAGACTCATTCTGTTCCAAAATATGATAAAAGAAAAGAGATCGAAGGTTAATAAAGCTAATGTCATGATACTTATTGCTATAGGCCTACTGATTTGATTAAAGCGTCCAGTGGCGATTTTAGCACGCAAATCCTAGTGGGAAAAACTCAACCAATTTTTTAAGATGCATGCCAGCAAAGCCACTACACAACACAACACTAAACAGTACATTTCATGCATTATAACAGTGACAAACGGTGCCCCACAAACTGTTAGGGCCTACAGAAAGCTGTCCCGTCACCTGATCTTTCCTTTCAGCACCACGGAGTGAATCCTTACCACTGCTACACCTGGCTATCAGAGGAGCCTTGTCTGGCAGCGAAACAGTTCATTCAGCCTCATTTACTGCCTTTTTTAAAGACATAGCTGATATGGTTGACTTGCTTAAACAAACGTGGCTACTACTAACTCCTTGTGGATTTGTGTAACTCTATATAAAAAAAAAGCATTCTCCTTCAATAATAACGAATACTGACTTTTGGACCACACACAAACATGATTATATTTATGGTCATTAAATTCATGATGTTTATTATCACACTTAGCTCTATGTATGAGCAAGTGCCTATTCGCTCAGCACTTTCAAACTGTAAGAGAAGTTCCGATAGATGTTAGTTCAGATCAAATCCAGCAAGATGTTGAGGCCTTAACTTTACTCTTCTTTAAGTCACCACAGAGAGAGAGAGAGAGAGAGAGACAGAGACAGACAGAGACAGACAGAGACATACAGAGACATACAGAGACATACAGAGACACAGAGACACAGAGACAGAGACAGAGAGAGAGACAGAGAGAGAGAGAGACAGAGAGAGAGAGAGACAGAGACAGAGAGAGAGAGAGAGCGAGACAGAGAGAGAGAGAGACAGAGAGACAGAGAGAGAGAGACAGAGAGACAGAGAGACAGAGAGACAGAGACAGAGAGGTGCAGCGTGGAATGCGTACATTCTTCTTTTAATTAAAGAAAGAACACTGGACAAACTAACAAAACGTGAAGCTATATGAATAGTGCAGACAGGCAACTAAACATAGAATAAGATCCCACAAACACCAAAGGGAAATGGCTACCTAAATATGATCCCCAATCAGAGACAACGATAAACAGCTGCCTCTGATTGGGAACCATATCAGGCCACCATAAACATACAAATACCTAGAACTACAAAACCCTAGACATACAAAAACCCTAGACAACACAAAACCCCTAGACAATATAAAAACTAGCGTATCCACCCTAGTCACACCCTGACCTAACAAAATATGAAGAAAACAGAGATATCTCAGGTCAGGGCGTGACAGTATCTCAGCTGTTAGCATACCCTTTGAAGTATTTTATTGTGTGGTCTTAAAAGTAAGGAAAATGCAATCACGGGGCTCCACTTTTATAGACAATATACTGACGCAAAGACAGCGCATTGCACAAACAAAACAACCCTAACAACAACCCTCACAATATGAACTGGAATTACGTGAACTTTTTGTTGAACAAACGTATTTGAATGTGAAGAGATTGTCACTGGCAAACATGGTTACAGACCATCATATAGTATGATGGTCTGATATATAGAGAACCACATTAGCGAATTATAATAGGCTACACAAAGTAAGCAAAACAATGAAATGCATCATTCTTACATAGCCTAAGATAATGAATGATATACTAATCCGATAGACCTGTACATGTATAAGTAATATAACAATGGAGACTATGGCATAAGGGAATGATGAGCAGATAAGAGTCAAGCCATAATTTCGATTAAGACATGAGTGAGCTGAGACGGATGATATGCCTGTTTGTTCCGCGCTTTTGAAATGTACAGCGACAGAATTCAGAACATGGGCCATTCTTACAGTATTCTCCCTGTACACCAAGTCAGAACCGTAGGATAAATAACGGGGGAACATAAGCAGACAATGAAAGCTCTTACAATATTCGATGATGACATTTCTCTAAAACAGGCTATAGGCTACATGTGCACCACCAAGTCAGAACAGTAGGCTACGTTCTGAGGTGGAGAGGGACCAAATTCTTAGGGTGAGACACATAGGCTACTAACAGCTTACTACACAACATACCCTTACTTTTTGAGCTACAGTATATATACAGTATGTTCCTGATATACTACGTCACTTATACAGCAGCATTTTTAAAACCATTTTCCTGCAATTCTATATTGTTGTTTCTCAACATGTTTACTTGGCAGAACACATTTTTTCTTAGGTTTTTGCCAAACAAACTAAATTGAAAGAGTAGACCAGATGTACAGTGGAAGTTAGAAGTTTACACACAATTTAGCTAAATACATTTAAACTCAGTTTTTCACAATTCCTGACATTTAATCCAAGTAAAAATTCCCTGTCTTAGAGGTCAGTTAGGATCACCACTTTATTTTAATAATGTGACATTTCATAATAATAATAATAATCACATTACCAGTGGGTCAGAAGTTTACATACACTCAATTAGTATTTGGTAGCGTTGCCTTTAAATTGTTTAACTTGGGTCAAACGTTTCAGGAAGGCATCCACAAGCTTCCCACAATACGTTGCGTGAATTTTGGCCCATTCCTCCTGACAGAGCTGGTGTAACTGAGTCAGGTTTGTAGGCCTCCTTTTTCGCACACACTTTTTCAGTTCTGCCCCTAAATTTTCTATAGGATTGAGGTCAGGGCTTTGTGATGGCCACTCCAATACCTTGACTTTGTTGTCCTTAAGCCATTTTGCCACAACTTTGGAAGTATTCTTGGGGTCATTGTCCATTTGGAAGACCCATTTGCGACCAAGTTTAACTTCCTGACTGATGTCTTGAGATGTTGCTTCAATATATATATACATAATTTTCCTTCCTCATGAAGTCATCTATTTTCTGAAGTGCACCAGTCCCTCCTGCAGCAAAGCACCCCCACAACATGATGCTGCCACCCCCGTGCTTCACAGTTGGGATGGTGTACTTTGGCTTGCAAGCCTCCCCCTTTTTCCTCCAAACATAATGATGGTCATTATGGCCAAACAGTTATATTCTTGTTTCATCAGAACAGAGGACATTTCTCCAAAAAGTACGATCTTTGTCCCCATGTGCAGTTGCAAACCGTAGTCTGGCTTTTTTATGGCGGTTTTGGAGCAGCGGCTTCTTCCTTGCTGAGCGGCCTTTCAGGCTATGTCAATATAGGACTCGTTTTACCGTGGATATAGATACTTTTGTACCTGTTTCCTCCAGCATCTTCACAAGGTCCTTTGCTGTTGTTCTGGGATTGATTTTGCACTTTCTGCACCAAACTATGTTCATCTCGAGAAGACAGAACGCTTTTCCTTCCTGAGCGGTATGATGGCTGCGTGGTCCCATGGTGTTTATACTTGCGTACTATTGTTTGTACAGATGAACGTGGCACCTTCAGGCGTGTGGAAATTGCTCCCAAGGATGATCTAGACTTGTGGAGGTCTACAATTTGTTTTCTGAGGTCTTGGCTAAAATCTTTAGATTTTCCCATGATGTCAAGCAAAGAGGCACTGAGTTTGAAGGTAGGCCTTGAAATACATCCACAGGTACACCTCCAATTGACTCAAATTATGTCAATTTGCCTATCAGAAGCTTCTAAAGCCATGACATCATTATCTGGAATTTTCCAAGCTGTTTAAAGGCACAGTCAACTTAGTGTATGTAAACATCTGACCCACTGGAATTGTGATACCGTGAATTATAAGTGAAATAATCTGTCTGTGAACAATTGTTGGAAAAATGACTTGTGTCATGCACGAAGTAGATGTCCTAACTTACTTGCCAAAACTATAGTTTGTTAACAAGAAATTTGTGGAGTGGTTGAAAAACAAGTTTTAATGACTCCAACCAAAGTGTATGTAAACTTCCGTCTTCAACTGTCGTTTTTGAGATGTCGGTTTTGCCACAATAAATTACATTGAAAGAGTCAACTAAACTAGTTTTTCTGACCAAATTACTAATCTACCACCTTCCCTCAAAGTCCCACGCACAGTGATTGACAGGTCTGTAACCCTACCAACTCTGTGACTCACAAACATCCTGCCCCCTCTCCTGACAGTTCCACCCACAGTGATTGACTGGTCTGTAACCCTACCAACTCTGTGACTCACAAACATCCTGCCCCCTCTCCTGACAGTTCCACCCACAGTGATTGACAGGTCTGTAACCCTACCAACTCTGTGACTCACAAACATCCTGCCCCCTCTCCTGACAGTTCCACCCACAGTGATTGATTGACAGGCCAAACTGTTAAAAGTCAATCCAAATTGACACATTGGTTTCCTTACCCTAAGTGTACACAGCAGCTGACTCAGTAAAATACATATTTGAAGAACAAACATAATTGTGGAAATTCATATCTTGCAGTAAAACTGTAAATGGTTTTCATCTCAAGAGAAGACAGGTTTAAACCTGCAAAATGTTAAATTCACATAGAATTTAGTTAGATCTGTCATTCTCATTGAACGCAAGTCAAAGAAGCAGTAAATATGTTCTATGTGCGCTATTTCTATGCTTCCTGTTCTTAAGTTTCCTTTTTGTGTCTTTTTACAACAGACTGAATTCATACACTTTCAGTAATTTTAATTGTGAATTAATGTCTTTCTATGCAATACCACAACTTATTTTACAAACCCGGGAGTTAAAGTTGTTAAAGTTTGGGGCGGCAGGTAGCCTAGTGGTTAGAGTGTTGGACTAGTAACCAAAAGGTTGCAAGATCAAATCCCTGAGCTGACAAGGTCAAATTATGTTGTTCTGCCCCTGAACAAGTCAGTTAACCCACTGTTCCTAGGCCGTCATTGAAAATATGAATTTGTTCTTAACTGACTTGCCTAGTAAAATAGAATTTTAAATAATATTCAATAATTTAGCTGTGTATTTCGGTTGGAATCAAGGCATTTAAATGTACCCGAGGAGCTTGTTCTGCAAATTTGTTTTACCCTAGCCCGGGAACTCTCTGTCTCTCTACTTTTTCTATTTGGCTGGCTAGTCCATACACTTGGAAAAAACTGGGCTTTGGCTTTAGGGCTAAATGTAACTAGCTAGCTAATGTAGCACGTTGACACGCTACGTCGACTATTGAAAAGGAGTTGTTTTGGCACTTGGCTTGTTAATGTGACATTGCTCCACAGCATCGTCTTGGTCCCATTTGACTGGCTTTGTTTAGATCATGGAGTTGTTGTTCTTGTGATTGGCTGGGAGCTTTGGCAGCTGACACAAAATCTTCTCAGGTTGATTGTTGCTGGCGGCCATCTTGGGTTTGGGTCAACATCAAAGGAAGTTGTGATAGCCGCATGGAGACAGAGCCAGACAGGTATTATAAACACAATGTCTGTGGTCGAACCCCCCAAAAAATACAGCAAAAAAAGCCACCAGGTCTGCTTCTGTTAATTCCTCCCTTTCTTCTTTTGTTCCACACCATATTTCTCCATCCCGCCCGCCCTCCGTCCCATCTCTGTCACTATCTCTCCATCTCTATGTGACCCTCTATGACCTTGGAATAGCAACACAGTGCCAAGAGAAGGGCGGGAGGTAAAGGGGTGAGAGAAGGAGAGAGCTAGAGGGGAGATGGATGAGGGGAGGGCAACAGCAGGTGGTTGTCATGGAAACAGCGCCGATTGTTACACTACTCACGTCAACAGGCGAGTGTAGATGGGGGGGGATATACGTCAGCACATACGTAAGTACCCACAAACCCCCGTTAGGTAAATATCAACCACATGAGTCTACGGCGCCGAGGTGTGGGGAGCACGTGAGTGTGAAACAGAGGATGACAGGCGGGCTGGCAGACAGGCAGGGAGGGACTCACACGCATACACACCATCTTGCACACACAGGGGCACGAGCACACACACACACACACACACTCTCCCTCTCCCCCTTTCTATTTTTGTTCTTACTTACACACACACACACGCACGCACGCACGCACGCACGCACACACACACACACACACACACACACACACACACACACACACAGAGAGAGAGAGAGACTCCCACATAGATACACACTCCTTCACACACCAGCTTCCACACATACAGGGGCACAAGCTGATTCCCCATACACACACCATTACACACTCTCTCCTCCTCACACACACTCACCCATTACACACATCACACAGAGAGAGAGAGATGAAGAGAGAGATAGAGAGGGAGGAAGAAAGACAGAGGGAGCGAAAGAGAGAGAGGACGACAGAGACAGAAACCCGAGAGAGAGAAAGTGCGAGAGAGGTGAAAAGATTGAGAAAGAGAGCGAGAGCAGTGAGAGTGGTTCTAGGTATCTTCCCGGCTCAACGTTCTCTTCTGCCCCCTGTCCTAATTGTGGCGCATGGAGAATGAGATTTCTGAGTCACAGTCTTAGCCAGTTTTGTGTGTGAGCTCGGGGAACAGTGGAGAGAGGGAAAGGAAGAGAGGGAGAGAGTCCATATAGACGGATGCGGGGAGAGGGAGAGGCTAAGGATGAAATATTTAGGGAAACATGTAACAAGCATTGATGACGGGGGGGAAGGGGGCAGGGGAGAAAAAGAGAGATGGAGCCAGGCAGGAGATTTTTTTATGACACCATATGCTGTTTTGGACGGGACGCACCTGGGGGTATCGATGGAAAAGAGGAGATGAGAAAGAGGGGGGGGGAAAGAGTGAAGGATGAGAGATGAAACGAGGTAGGGAGGAATGGAGGAAGAGAGAGACGGGGAGAGATTGGAGGGAGAAAGAGAGAGTTAGAGGGAGAGAGAGAGAGAGAAGGATGGGGAGAGAGAGGCAATTAGCTCCGGAGCACCAGAATGCCCCGGGGAGCCGGGTTTTAGGCTCGCGCTTGAGCGGCTTGAGAGTATACAGTTCTTCGCTCTCTTGGTGTGTTTGTGCACGTCTGTGTGTGTGCGTGTGTGGGTGCTTGCTTGCATGCGTGCGTGCGTGTGTGTGTGTGTACTTAGGGGATTCAAGACTGAGTAAGTGAGGAAGCGTGCCTGGTCTCGGCATCAAAACAAGAAATAGCCGTTGTGTAACCAAGAAAATAAATGAAATATGTAAAACAGCAGCACGTCCTGGAGGCAGCATATAATGGAAAATAGTATCTAGAACTGGCTAATGTGATAACCCTGCCTTCTAAATCATTCATGAAGGGGAAGTTAGCGTAGCATTATCGGACGCTAACGCTGGGCCTTTCTTCATTGAGAGGCTTTGATTTTTCATGCTAATTGTGTTAGCGCGGGCTAATTGACAGGTGTGGTGTGTTAGCGTTAGCGCAGTACTTGTTTGCAGGTCTGGCCGGTAGTGAGGCTAGCGACAGGCTAGGGGAGACAGACAGACAGGTGACGCGGGGAAGCCTCATGTCCTCCTGTTCTCCTCTATAAAGTAGGTGAGCAGATGTCTACCATTTCCTGGGGGAAGGAGATAAATTAAGTTTCCTCTCTCTCTCTCTTGCTCTCTCTCTCTCTCTCTCTCTCTCTCTCTCTCTCTCTCTCTCTCTCTCTCTCTGTGTCTCTCTCTCTTGCTCGCTCTCTCTCTCTCTCTCTCACCTCTCTCTCTCTCTCTCTCTCTTATCTCTCTCTCTCTATCGCTCTCTCTGTACTTTGCAGTATCATCTCACTATATATCACTTCCTCTCTTCATCCTACCCTCTCTGTGTGTCTCTCTCTTCCTAATTATTTCCCTCATATCTCTCTATCATCTCAACTCCCTCTTCCTCCACCCCAATTGCCCTCTCCCTCTCCAACTTATTGCCTCACCTCTCTCTCTCTCTCTTACCTGTCACTTTCTCAGCCCCCCATTTCTTTCCCCTATGCTCCCACACCCACTATTTTCTATACTTTTAATTTCTCTCTCCTCTCTCCCTCTTTCAACCAATCCTTTCTCTCCCCCTTTTTGAACCTCCCTTCTCCCTTTCCATCTCTCACCCCTCTCTCCTTCTCACTTTCGTCCCCTGCAGGCGAACAAGCTCCGCACCAAAACACTGAAGAACACTCTGAACCCGGTGTGGAGTGAGACACTGATGTACCACGGTATCACCGCTATCGACATGACTACCAAAACCCTCAGGTACTGAACTACAGAGAACTACAACTCCTATGTGTATGTTATACTGGCATATTTTATAAAACAACTTGCCTACAGTTCCCAGAGGGCCATTTGGCAAATTAATTATCCAGCGGACAAACAAAAAAACTGCCACACACACTGGCCAACTGTTCCATTAGCAGTCGCCGTGCTTTTGATACAGAGCGCGGACGTGATGTAGGCCGAGCGCGGCAACTTTGTGCGTGTGTGTATGTGTTTGTGTTTGTGTGTTTGGCACCATCATGATAATGCAGCAATGTAAAACCCATGCCTCAGGGATATACACACAGACATAGGCACACACACACACACACACACACACACACACACACACACACACACACACACACACACACACACACACACACACACACACACACACACAAGAAAAATTCAAACTTTTGTTAAAATAATATATCAAATAAAAGCACTATTAAATCTGGATTGCATAAGTATTCAACCCCCTGAGTCAATACATGTTAGAATCACCTTTGGCAGTGATTAAAGCAGTGAGTCTTTCTGGGTAAGCCTCTAAGAGCTTTGCCAACATGGATTGAACAATGTTTGCACATTAGTCTTTAAAGAATTTTTCAATCTCTGTCAAGATGGTTGTTGATCCTTGCTAGACAGCCATTTTCAAGTC